>NC_072440.2:5000-7500 GCF_028878055.3 Symphalangus syndactylus | reverse complement strand
GGGTTAGGGTTAGGGTTAGGGTTAGGGTTAGGGTTAGGGTTAGGGTTAGGGTTAGGGTTAGGGTTAGGGTTAGGGTTAGGGTTAGGGTTAGGGTTAGGGTTAGGGTTAGGGTTAGGGTTAGGGTTAGGGTTAGGGTTAGGGTTAGGGTTAGGGTTAGGGTTAGGGTTAGGGTTAGGGTTAGGGTTAGGGTTAGGGTTAGGGTTAGGGTTAGGGTTAGGGTTAGGGTTAGGGTTAGGGTTAGGGTTAGGGTTAGGGTTAGGGTTAGGGTTAGGGTTAGGGTTAGGGTTAGGGTAGGGTTAGGGTTAGGGTTAGGGTTAGGGTTAGGGTTAGGGTTAGGGTTAGGGTTAGGGTTAGGGTTAGGGTTAGGGTTAGGGTTAGGGTTAGGGTTAGGGTTAGGGTTAGGGTTAGGGTTAGGGTTAGGGTTAGGGTTAGGGTTAGGGTTAGGGTTAGGGTTAGGGTTAGGGTTAGGGTTAGGGTTAGGGTTAGGGTTAGGGTTAGGGTTAGGGTTAGGGTTAGGGTTAGGGTTAGGGTTAGGGTTAGGGTTAGGGTTAGGGTTAGGGTTAGGGTTAGGGTTAGGGTTAGGGTTAGGGTTAGGGTTAGGGTTAGGGTTAGGGTTAGGGTTAGGGTTAGGGTTAGGGTTAGGGTTAGGGTTAGGGTTAGGGTTAGGGTTAGGGTTAGGGTTAGGGTTAGGGTTAGGGTTAGGGTTAGGGTTAGGGTTAGGGTTAGGGTTAGGGTTAGGGTTAGGGTTAGGGTTAGGGTTAGGGTTAGGGTTAGGGTTAGGGTTAGGGTTAGGGTTAGGGTTAGGGTTAGGGTTAGGGTTAGGGTTAGGGTTAGGGTTAGGGTTAGGGTTAGGGTTAGGGTTAGGGTTAGGGTTAGGGTTAGGGTTAGGGTTAGGGTTAGGGTTAGGGTTAGGGTTAGGGTTAGGGTTAGGGTTAGGGTTAGGGTTAGGGTTAGGGTTAGGGTTAGGGTTAGGGTTAGGGTTAGGGTTAGGGTTAGGGTTAGGGTTAGGGTTAGGGTTAGGGTTAGGGTTAGGGTTAGGGTTAGGGTTAGGGTTAGGGTTAGGGTTAGGGTTAGGGTTAGGGTTAGGGTTAGGGTTAGGGTTAGGGTTAGGGTTAGGGTTAGGGTTAGGGTTAGGGTTAGGGTTAGGGTTAGGGTTAGGGTTAGGGTTAGGGTTAGGGTTAGGGTTAGGGTTAGGGTTAGGGTTAGGGTTAGGGTTAGGGTTAGGGTTAGGGTTAGGGTTAGGGTTAGGGTTAGGGTTAGGGTTAGGGTTAGGGTTAGGGTTAGGGTTAGGGTTAGGGTTAGGGTTAGGGTTAGGGTTAGGGTTAGGGTTAGGGTTAGGGTTAGGGTTAGGGTTAGGGTTAGGGTTAGGGTTAGGGTTAGGGTTAGGGTTAGGGTTAGGGTTAGGGTTAGGGTTAGGGTTAGGGTTAGGGTTAGGGTTAGGGTTAGGGTTAGGGTTAGGGTTAGGGTTAGGGTTAGGGTTAGGGTTAGGGTTAGGGTTAGGGTTAGGGTTAGGGTTAGGGTTAGGGTTAGGGTTAGGGTTAGGGTTAGGGTTAGGGTTAGGGTTAGGGTTAGGGTTAGGGTTAGGTTAGGGTTAGGGTTAGGGTTAGGGTTAGGGTTAGGGTTAGGGTTAGGGTTAGGGTTAGGGTTAGGGTTAGGGTTAGGGTTAGGGTTAGGGTTAGGGTTAGGGTTAGGGTTAGGGTTAGGGTTAGGGTTAGGGTTAGGGTTAGGGTTAGGGTTAGGGTTAGGGTTAGGGTTAGGGTTAGGGTTAGGGTTAGGGTTAGGGTTAGGGTTAGGGTTAGGGTTAGGGTTAGGGTTAGGGTTAGGGTTAGGGTTAGGGTTAGGGTTAGGGTTAGGGTTAGGGTTAGGGTTAGGGTTAGGGTTAGGTTAGGGTTAGGGTTAGGGTTAGGGTTAGGGTTAGGGTTAGGGTTAGGGTTAGGGTTAGGGTTAGGGTTAGGGTTAGGGTTAGGGTTAGGGTTAGGGTTAGGGTTAGGGTTAGGGTTAGGGTTAGGGTTAGGGTTAGGGTTAGGGTTAGGGTTAGGGTTAGGGTTAGGGTTAGGGTTAGGGTTAGGGTTAGGGTTAGGGTTAGGGTTAGGGTTAGGGTTAGGGTTAGGGTTAGGGTTAGGGTTAGGGTTAGGGTTAGGGTTAGGGTTAGGGTTAGGGTTAGGGTTAGGGTTAGGGTTAGGGTTAGGGTTAGGGTTAGGGTTAGGGTTAGGGTTAGGGTTAGGGTTAGGGTTAGGGTTAGGGTTAGGGTTAGGGTTGGGTTAGGGTTAGGGTTAGGGTTAGGGTTAGGGTTAGGGTTAGGGTTAGGGTTAGGGTTAGGGTTAGGGTTAGGGTTAGGGTTAGGGTTAGGGTTAGGGTTAGGGTTAGGGTTAGGGTTAGGGTTAGGGTTAGGGTTAGGGTTAGGGTTAGGGTTAGGGTTAGGGTTAGGGTTAGGGTTAGGGTTAGGGTTAGGGTTAGGGTTAGGGTTAGGGTTAGGGTTAGGGTTAGGGTTAGGGTTAGG